>NC_136261.1:83390020-83422520 GCF_964187855.1 Myxine glutinosa | reverse complement strand
TGCACATTCGTTAATTATCATCTTTCCACTTTTCGACTATTCGCTCCCTTTTGCTCTTCGTCTTTGCTTCCTGATTATCTCCCATATATCTGTCTCTCTCTCCTCCCCCCCCCCCCCCCCCCCCCGCCAATCTTTCACTGCCCAGCCGCCTGTCCCATCCTCATCTGAGACACCACCTGCCTCATCTCCCAAGGCAGACAATAAACAAAAGGCTCTTTTCTGTTGTTCCACTGGGAATAAGGGAGACCTGTTGCCTTCTGCTTGGCGCCATGAGCACGATTCACTGAAGCGCAACAATTATCGCCCAGACACCTTGATGCATCGTGTATAGGCGGTGGGCAGGTGTGTGTGTGGTGGGGGTGTGTATGCGCGTCTACGCCTGTTAAAAATGAAGTGAAAGGGCAGAGGTATCGGATGCCAAATGGTTGTCTTGGCGAATTCCCTTATCCCCCCCCAAACAAAATACATATATACATATCTTTAAAATTATCTGGATTCACAACTATAGAAAGAAAACTATGCAATAGCCTTGTGGTTTTCTAACACATCAAAGCATATCATTCACTTGCTGATTCACGCAATGGACATTACACTGACACCCTTCCAGTACATGCCATGTCCCTTTGTAGAAACGTTTCAAAAAATCAAATAAACGTAACTTTTCATATAAAAATGAATTCTGGAATAAGTATACACACAGCCTTCTCAAATACACGAGTTGAACACCATCGATAATAAACTCATATGTAGTTCCACGGATCACAAAACAATTATTGTTTCTATTAATGTTGCTCCATATAATAGTTTTGGCAGCGAGCATGATAAATCAGCTTCGGTCAACAATGCCAGGAGGGTCTGCCGGTATCTGTTTGATAATTCGTAATCAGGAAAAACAAAAAGGGAAGTCTTAACTGAAATGTCTGTATATGAGAAAATGAACAAGTCAAATGAATGCGTAGACGACGTTTATAAATGTGAATAAAAGTGGTGTTTGTAAATGTGAATAAACAAAACAAAAAATTGTGTTTCGACAAACTGATACGATTTGCCGCAAGAGTAAATACACATAAGCATAATGTCAAAGTCAATACACGACGGAGAGCAAACATTTTATAATACGATTGCCATTTTGATAACATTTTCCCCCACACAGGTATATTGGAAAGCTCATCGATCCATAATAAAAAGTTGGCTTCTTAATGCAATCCAACACCGGGGTGGATCTTTAATTCAACATAACGAATGTCGGTTCCAGTTGCGCATTAAAAAGCATGAATTACCACATTAAACAAAGCTTTGTCGAGCACTCAATGGTTTTGGTACTTGATTGTAACAAGTACGGTCCTTAGCAATTTTATTCATGCTAGTGAAAGATGACTTGAGATGGTCATACAAACACTACAATTGCGAGGATAAGGTTAAGTATAAAATTATGTACTTGCATAGGGAAACCAAAGATTATGATCGGAGCAGTGTATGTATATATATATAATATATATATATATATATATATATATATATATATATATATATATATATATATATATATATATATATATATACACATACACACACAATGCAGCACAATATATATATAGTTTCTGCGAATGAATCTGCATAACATCGAAATGAACATAGGGAATCTAAAACGTATCTAATAATGAATCCCATGAGCGGTAGGGCTGATTACACGACTGTATGGAGTTCGATGAAGCGAGATCGACTCGATGAGCATAGACTGAACTCAGTGGCTCCAACAATAACAAACATTATAAAAAGCCATCGTGTGGACCAGGAGACAAAATGCCAGCATTACAGGCAGATGTTCGATATGTGTGTGTGAGTGAGAGAGAGAGAGGGAGAGAGAAAGGGAGAGAGAGAGAGAGAGAGAGAGAGGAGGGGGATGAGGGGAGAGAGAGGAGGGGAGAGAGAGGGGGGAGGGGGAGGAGGAGAGGGAGGGGTGGAGAGAGGAAGGGAGAGAGAGAGAAAGACAGAGAGGTGGAGAGAGAGGGGGAGAGAGAGGAGGAGGAGGAGAGAGAGAGACGAGGAGAGAGGGGGAGTGAGAGAGGCAGAGAGAGAGGAGAGAGAGAGAGGGGGAGAGAGAGAGAATGGGGAAGAGAGAGAGAGAGAGGAGGAGGGGGGGGAGAGAGACAGAGAGAGAGAGAAGAGAGAGAGGGAGAGAGAGAGAGAGAGAGAGAGAGAGAGAGAGAGAGAGAGAGAGAGAGAGAGAGAGAGAGTGAGAGAGACATAGAGAGGGAGACAGGGAGAGGGAGGGAGAGAGAGAGAGAGAGAGAGAGAGAGAGAAGCAGAGTGTCGGTCCACCTCCTCTTTCCTTCCCAAATCAGTGGCGGTCTCCCTCTTCCACATTAATCCAAACAAAATGATTGTTCATCAGCACATTGATCCAAACAAATAAATGGAGGCTCAAACGCAGCAATTTCTCACAAGAGATCGGCGACCAACAACGGGATATACTTGAGGACGAGAGGGTACACAGGTAACGCCGACACCTCGTCGCATCGCAACACTTTTTGCCGAGGAATACTATATAGCTTGAAAGATAAAGTCGCGCGTGTCGGAGAAGCAGACAAAGAAGTGCCGGGGAGACCTCGAAGAGTGAGAAGGAGAGGGGTGGGGGTAAGGGGTTGGGGTGGGGTGGGAAGGAGAAGTGGGAGAAAGAGAGGGGGCGGGCAATGGCTAACGTCTCCTTCGTGGCTCCCCAGCCCTGTGCTACGGAACAAAGAGGCGGCAAAAGCGGAGGTGTTTCTGGCCCCATTAACCCCAACATCCACTGACTCATGCAGGCAGCTCCCGTTTTAAACTAACATCCCCCCAAAAAACACCCAGGAAAACCCCCAAACGCGTCGACGTGCGATGTAAGACTGAAAACAAAGCGCTTCCTACCGTAACCATTCTTCTGTTTACAACTGCGGCAGATGAATCGGACGGCCTCGCCGTTTTCGGGAATGGAATTTTGTTGCAGTTGGAAAGGAAACAAAGCAAGAAACAAAATAAAATCCCTTTTCCTCGTTCTATATTCTCCACCTTGTCGCTGAGTGAACTGAAAATCTCCTTTTTTTTCTCTTTTGTTTTTTTTCAACGGAACAAAAATAAAGCTACAAAAAAAAAACGCACAAAAAAAAAACCGCGGCCCTGGGGTCCAGCGACGGAAGAGGGTGTGTCGGACTGAAATGAGCCGGAAGGATCGTCGTGGAATTTATAGGGGATCGACGCCTCTCCTTCCTCCTTTTATATGGGCATCTGCGCACGAGCTGCCTCCCGCCGATTGGCCGGCATTCTGCACAACAGCCTCGCGAGGGGACCATGTGATTAGGGCCATCGAGTCGACTCCCGCCCACTGCTCTCCCGCGGCTCACTCCCTTTCGGGCGCACTCGCCGGAGTGGCAATTTGGGTCGGTGACGGATCTCCCGCGCCCAAGGCGAGCGCGGTTCATTATTTAATTTTATTTTTTATACCGACATGTGTTGTGGGCTTGTGGCACATAAACATTATGGCACTTCGAGATATCGCTAATAAGCTAGGAGACGAGACGTCGAATATGGGTTATCAACGCAACATTTTGTTGTTGTATGCCTTCCCCCCTTCCCACCCTCTCCCATATCACCGTAGGCCTCTCTCATCGTTTGTTTTGTTTTCTTTGTCGTTTTGTTATTGTTTCATACATAGATAGGTAGGGCGCTGCGTTACACACGAGCACGTGGCTTTTCCTTTTCTCTTCTTTTCCCGCCAAATCTGTGCGTAGGGTGCGGATGTTTCCCGCCAAATCTGTGCGTAGGGTGCGGATGAATGAAATACTCCTTGTATAGAGTATGCACTGCATGATGGCCGAGAAGATTGCGCACCCGCCTCTGAGCCGTCTACACCGGGTTAGAATCTCAGCCCAGGTAGGCCTATATACTGCCAACCTGGTGTCTTACTGGCAGGGTGAGGTATCAAATGTGTGCACTGTCCCTCGGATAGACATTAATCTGGGCGTCCCATCAACTGGCATTAGTTGGTGGGCATTAAAGATCAGATCTCACGGTGTCCTTCACAAAGAGTAGGCGATATATCGCTGGCATACTGAACAAATTACAAATTTTTGCTCGAACCTACTTGGTGAAAGTCAGGCTGGACCAATCGGTTGGTGAGACCTGGGTAAAATGTTCTCCGGCCGACTCCACGAGAAGGTGGAAATAATTGTTGCAGTGAAAGAATAACACTGCCGTCGTGTATAACATATGATATGCATCGGTACTGCCAATAGCCGTATGGAATTGATGGCATTGCTGAAAAATACATGCGCCAGATTTTATGCAGGAACGCAGGGGGAAAAGGGAAATAAATTCACATTAACACTGACAAGGTATATGCATTCATACAAAGGTAAAGGTGTGCTTTGTATACCTGTGTGGATATATATATATATATATGTACATATCTTACAAATGAGATCGCCTAGCCATGGGGTGAAAGTAAAGGTTTGTGAAAAAAAAACGTCATTGATCACGTGGTTTGGCGGCCATATTGGATTAAAAAATAAAACTTTCAAAATATACTTCTCCGAAACCGCTTACCCGATCGATACGAAACTTGAAACGCCTTTACATTCCGATGGTGGAACATATATGCAAACTATGACGTCATCAGTCATGTGGTTTGGCCGCCATGTTGAATTTAAGCCAAAACATTAAATAATCCTTTCCGGAGTACCTCTTAGCAGATAAATGCAAAATGTCATACATATGATCAACTACTGATGTAGGAAAAATATTTGGAAATTATGACGTCATCAGTCACGTAATATGGTGACAATCTTGGATTTAAGGAAAACCTTAAAACGTCTTATTCTCCAGAACTGCTGAACGGATCATTGCGAAATTTCATTTGTATGATCAACATAAGGAAAAAATGTTTCTGAACTATAACATTATCAGTTACGTTTGGTGGCCATCTTGGATTTAAGGAAAAAATATTTGAAAATCCATATCTCCAGAACCACTCAATGGATCAATCCGAAACTTCATACGTATGATTGACTACACGAGGAAGTTTTTTTTGCAAACTTTAGCGTCATCATTCACATGGTATGGCGGCCATCTTGGATTTAAGGGAAAAAATTGAAAATCTATGCCTCCAGAAACGTTTAACCGATCCAAACCAAAATGTACAGATATGATCGAATACCCTCGAGGAACATTTATTGAAATGATGATGTCATCAGTCATGTGGTATGGCGGTCATTTTGCCTCGAAGCCCATCATCACTGCTCACAGTACTAGCTTACTATTATTCCCTTAATTGTTCCATCAATGCCAATTGTCTGTTGGGTTGCACAATGGGACGATGCACATGGTAAAATAAAAACGAAAAACTTTACAGTATGAAAGGGTAAATTGATGGAAGAATCATAAAGAAGGAGTATACACAAAACCTTTAAGTCATTTGAACCCCTGTCGCTTTTCCATGACGAGCTTAAACTCCTGTATATAAAAGCATCATGAACCAGCGTGAGACTGTTTATCGGGGCGTGTTTCACTGTACACCCGCTGTATTCACATTTTATTCTGTTTTCCTCACCAGGACTGAGTTCGAACATCGAGGACGCACTTTTGGACACACCTGAATGTGCCTCAATCGATCCCACTCATACCCTTTAGATTATGACAAAGCGGGACCCGACACGTATAAGGACCGCAAGCTTTTAGGAGTGAGATGGGAATGTGGCTCGGTGTGGTTAGGTTTGTTTAGGTTAGGTGTGTGTGTGTTATGCACGATATATTTGTTTATGTGTCCTTCATCTCTCCTTTCTTTCCTTCTCCTTTTTTTGTCTATGGATGGGTGAATCTTGCAAATCGTTTTTGTAGGGTTCACCTGAGTGTACCTGGATGGATTTGCAGGTAGAGGAGCAGCAGTTGAAAATTCAAATCCTATCCAGGCTCCTGCGTTGCATTCCTCCTGATACTCCAGTGCTACATTTGGTCAGTTATTTAATAACTCATCGCAATAAGCAGTAAATAACTCCACCCACTTTCTAGTTCTCGACAAAGATTTTCGGCGAGCCGACTTTCCAGGCCTGGCATTCAACTTCAGGCCTGTGGCTGATTGGCTGCATCATTTTTTGGGGTAGCAGGCTGTGCCGCTGATGCAGTGCCCCCTTACCAGCTAGCTGCTACTCATTCTGCCGATATCGGAAGGATGACAGGCTGAGTCTACCTGCCTGGTGTTAATTCAATGGACCGGGAGGGGCTCGTCTCAAGAACCTAGGATCTTAAGCTAACCACCTTGACCATTAAGCCAACACACCTCCAAGCTTAAAAGTCGCATGAAACTGTAAATTGTTCAGCGTGGTGCCAGCGATAACTCATAGTACACTCTTCACAAAGCACCCTGTGGGATCTCCAGCCTCTGCCAACGCCCCCAGTGATGGCAGACCATCATCCAGCTTCACATCCTTTAGATGGACGCCGCACACATCGATTGCGGAACACCAGGGTGACAGCTTACAGCCGGGTAAAAGTTCAAGCTAAGGCTATATAAGTAGCTCAAAGAAGAGTGTGCATCCCTCGAAGCTATCCTGCCTGTCTCAATTAATAACTTCATCGAAAATATATAATGACATATCTTGCATTCTCCTTTTTGAGCCATTTTGGTATTCCCTCGGGGGGACCGGCATGAGGGATGATGGACGGAGTTAGGCCGAAGGCATGGATTGATAATTGGAGGGATATACAGAGCATGCCATGCGCCATCTGGTTATTGATTAGATATGAGATGATTAGGGTTCGCACATTGCCAAAGGGCTGTTATGTGATTTATACAAAGGGTTTGTGGATTCCTTGTGCAGACCTCCTATATCAATCAGCACGTGCATGCACCAATGACATGTACACACATACGGATGGGGTGGACCATAGATAAAGAGCAAAGAATTTAGGGAAAATATCACACATGCGCTGAATAGGTATTACATTGT
This sequence comes from Myxine glutinosa, assembly GCF_964187855.1. Taxonomy (NCBI): domain Eukaryota; kingdom Metazoa; phylum Chordata; class Myxini; order Myxiniformes; family Myxinidae; genus Myxine; species Myxine glutinosa. The sequence continues at coordinate 83,415,543 of NC_136261.1, read as the reverse complement.
CATACTCTATATTATGGATTCACTGAAATATCGAGGAAGGCTTTCGAGTAACTAAGCTGGTGCTGCAATAATAGATGCCGTTCTTGCAGCAGAATGTACACAAGCATCGTTCAAAAAGTTCCATGAATGACATCTTCACAATAGTCAGACACGCTGTCACCTTTTGGAATTTCAATACATAGGTATTTATAATTAGTAACTGAGCATGTACAATTCATTACCTCTGCCACCTAAGGTGGGCGGAGGTTATGTTTTCACGCATGTCTGTCTGTCTGTCTGTCTGTTTGTTACTTGCAAAATCAAAGATTTTTCAAGTATATTGGTCGGTCCACTTTGTTATTCTGTCTGTTTGTCAATCGCCTACATCTCACAAATCGAAACCGATCGTGTTGAAACTTTACCAAGTTGAGGAGGTAGTCAAAACTGAGAAGCCTATTGATTTTGAGGTCAAAGGTCATCTTCAGGTCAAATGTCTAAAATCGTCATTTTTCATTCAATTGACTTGAAAGTTGAACAGGATTTGCAAATTGGGTCACTGAATTGGAAATCATTGAGGTCAAAAGGGCAAAGGTAAAGTGAAGGTCAAACTTCTGAAATCATCAATTTTCATCTCTTGTTAAAGTGGACATCTCTCTGGCCGTTCTCAGAGAGAATCCTCAGCACCGACGAGTCTGGCATTTCACTCAGGCTGACTGGCATGGTCTTCCAGCAGCCCTCAAACTTCTGGACTGGTCTTCCATCTCTACTGTCTCTGGCATCAACTCATCCTGGGAATTTTTCCAAAGAAAATTTATCTCTCTCTCATGCACAGATTTATCCCATTTCGTCTTCAGTTGTCAAACGCTTCCTCCCCTCCATGGTACACTGAATCTTGTGGTGAGGCAGTTGCCTAGAAACAATTTGCCTTTGCCTCATAGAAGGAAAATCCAACTGAAGGCAATCTCAGTTTCTTCCACAAAGCTCGGAACAAGTGTGTGTCTACCCTCAGGAGAGCTAGGAAGCACTATCTCTCTACACTCAAGACTGAACTCTCAAAACTGTCTCCCTCCTCCAAATCCTGGTGGTGTCTGGTCAAATCTGTTTCTGGTGTGTGTTCCCCCTCCATCCCCTCCCTTACCTCAAACAGCTACACAGCTTACACTGCCCATGAAAAAGCCGAATGCCTCAACTCTTGTGTTTGCCTCCAAATCTTGTGTCTCAAACCCATGACTCTCTGTACCCACCTTACCCAGTCGAACCCAGATGCTCCTGGACTCTGTGTCCATTGTCTACCCACAAGGTGGAGAAGCTTCTGTCAAACCACGACTCTGACTCTGATTCTGATTCTGCAACTGGACCAGAATGCATCAGCCCACAGTTCCTAAAATCCTGCTCTACTCCTCTATCAAACCCTCTCTCTGTTCTCTTCACCCTCTCTTTTGCTCAAGATCATCTGCCATATGCTTGGAAAACAGCAAACATTACCGCTTTACACAAAAAATGTGCAAAAACAGATCCCTGCAACTACAGACCAATCAGCCTGCTCCCAATAATCAGCAAAGTCATGGAATCCATCATTGCTTCTGATATTAAATCCTCCTCTTCTCCAATGGCTTGATCTCTGATCATTAATTTTGGATTCAGACCAGGTCACTCTACTCTGGATATGCTGCTTCTGCTGTCTCAACAATGGATTGAAGTCCTCAACACCAAACAGGAAATCAGAGCTGTCTCATTTGACATATCTCGTGCCTTCAATGCAGTCTGGCACCACCACGCCCTGCTCACCAAACTCTCCTCCTATGGTATCCAAGGAAACCTCCACGCATTGCTCGTGGACTTCCTCTCCCGCCATAGTCAATGTGTGGCTCTAAATGGAATTATCTCATCTCCCCTTCCTGTCCAGGCTGGAGTTCTTCAGGGCAGTGTTCTGGGCTCTGTGCTTTTTCTAATCTTCATCAATGATCTCTCCGACTCTCTCGAAAATCATCTTTATGTTTTTGCTGATGACTCCACTATCTGCCGTTCCATATCTCAACCCTCAGGTCGGCAGGCAGCAGTCTCTTCACTCTCTGCAGACATGGATAAAATAAAAAACTGGTCAAATAAGTGGAGCATGTCTTTCAATCCTGACAAATCTCACACTATCACTATGTCTCTCGGAAAACCTCACTATGTCCCGTCGGGAAACCCTCCAATCTACTTTCTCAACAATCCTCTCGAAGAAGTTATGTCACTCAAGATTTTGGATCTCACTAACTGTCATGATCTTTCCTGGGAGAACCCCATTTCCAAGCTGGCCTCCAAAGCCAGTCACAGACTGGGCATCATCCGTCGTCTAAAGTCCTTTCTTGGCATTACTGAGCTCACAACATATAAAGCTTTCATGATGGAGCATTGCTCTCCCCTCTGGGCTGGTGCTCCTGCCTCACACCTCGCTCGGCTTCACGCTGTTGAAACCAAGGGTTTTAGAATCATTAGTATCTCCCGAGACTCTGAGGAAAATGAACATAATAATATAAACCGCTGATTCTGAGAGCCTTTCTCTCTCTCACCACAGGCAGGTTGGTGGTCTTTCTGTCTTATACCGTCTCCTCTCCGGCCTAACTCCCTCAGCTCTGTCTGTGCTCTATCCCCAAATATTCTGCAGGAATCACAAGATCTGCCAGCAACCCTCTTCTGGTGAAACTACCAAAATCAAGACTCTCTGCTCATCTTCACTCTTTCATTCCTCTTTTCTCCCACCTCTGGAACAAACTCCCTCACTCTCTTCAATTCCACTCCTCCCTCCAGGTCTTTAAAACATCTGTTCACTACCATCTCTTATCTTCCCCCATCCAAAACCTTGATCTTTTCTACCCCAGTTAATACACCACAAATCCACCTTCTTCAAATTCCGTTTTTCTTTCCTGAAAGTCCTTGTAGTGTCCATTTGTTTTATACCGCATACCTCACCCCAGCCCTCACCCTTCCACAGATATACCACTGTCCCTGTTCTCTACTGTTGTTGTACTTCCCTCTCCTCCCCTCTCTTGTCTCCCGCTCCCTTAATTATATATTATGTGTTTTCTGTGTTATGTATGTGTTTTATGTGTTGCTTACACGCGCCTCAACTTTGTATACATTTTTTTTTTAAATCTGAAAAATCGTCCAATGTCATCCGATTGACTTGAAAATTAAACAGCAATTGCAGAGTGCCTCGTCAACTCTCCCGTGACTGCCGTGACATCAAGTCTCCATCAATTGGGAAATCAACTATTTTTGAGGTCAAAAGGTCAAAGGTCAATTCAAGATCAAACTTCAAAAGTCATCAATTTTTCCCTGAAAAATCATCAATTTTAATCCAATTGATCTGAGCTGTGTTTAAGATCGTCAATTTTAATCTTAATGAATTGGAAAATTTGATGTATCCATGGCAACTTTTTTTTGGTGGGAAGGGGGGAGGGATGGATTTTGCAAGTATCGTGCTCTGTCCGATGTCTTTCTTGTTACTTGCAAAATCGAAGATTTTTCAAGTACATATTGGTCGGTTCCGTTTGTGATTCTGTCTGTTTGTTTGTCTGTCTGTCTGTTTGTCTGTTTGTCACCGGCCTACAGGTCACAATTCTAAACCGATCATCACAAAAGTTCACCACGTTGTATAAGTCGTCCCAATTGAGAATCATATTAATTTTGAGGTCAAAGGTCAAAGGTCATCTGGAGGTCAAATTTCTAAAATCGCCATTTTAAATCAGATTGACTTGAAAATTGAAAAGCATTTGTATATCAAGTCACTAAATTGGGAAACATACTATTTTTGAGGTCAAAAGATCAAAGGTCAACCTAAGGTCAAATTTTAAAAATCATCAATTTTCATCTAAAAAGCCGTCAATTCTCAACGGATTGCCTTGATAATTGAACATTATTTGCATATCGAGTCAATAAATTGGGAAACATACTATTTTTGAGGTCAAAAGGTCAAAGGTCAACTCAAGGTCAAATTTTAAAAATCATCAATTCCATCTAAAAAGCCGTCAATTCTCAACGGATTGACTTGAAAATTGAACAACATTTGCATATCGAGTCACTAAATTGGGAAAGATATTATTTTTTAGGTAAAAAGGTCAAAGGTCAACTCAAGGTCAAACTTCCAAAATCATCACTTTTTATCTGAAAAACCGTCAATTTTTATCCGATTGACTTGAAAATTGAACAGCATTTGCACATTGTCACTAAATAGGGAAACCAACTATTTTGGAGGTCAAAAGGTCAAAGGTCAACTCAAGGTCAACCTTCCCAAATCATCATTTTTCATCTGAAAAATCGTCACTTTTCTTCGTATTGACACGAGCTTTGATCAAGATTGTCAATTTTAATCTTGATGAAATGGACAATTTGCTGTATCAATGGAATTTTTTTTCTTGGGGAGGGGGGTGGGCGTATTTTGCAAGTATCGTGCTCCGCATGACGTCTTCTTGTTTATTTGTTTGTCTGTCTGCTTGCAAACAAGATATCCCAAAAAGTTGTGGACAGATATTGCCGAAATTTGGTGGAGAGGTTGGCTATGAGACACGGACTAAATTATTAGATTTTGATGAAAATCCGGAGAGGGATCTGGATCCGATAATTTTTTAAGTGATTCTTCACCATTGAGTGATAGGGCTAAAACTGAAACATCGCACGATATCTCAAAACGTTGTGGACGGATTCGGAAGAAATTTGGTGGATATGTCGGGTGTGTGACAAGCGGGAATTGATTCCATTTTGGTGAAGAATTGAACCCGGATCCGGATCACATAATTTTTTAAGTGATTGTTCACCATTAAGTGATAGGCTTAAAACCGATATATAGCACGAGATCTCAAAAAGTTATGGACGGATTCGGACGAAACTTGGTGAATGAGTTGGTTCGACAACAATAAGAAGTGTTTAGATTTTGGTTAAGGTCTGTATCAAGGATCCGACATATCAGTGGATACAAAAGGTAAACTGTTGAGCCTGGCGGAGGTATACGCTCTACCGAATGCCATTCTAATTCTTTATACGTTTGTCTTGTTAACAATTTTTGGAACGTCTTGGACTAATGTTGGCACCTGGTCTTGGAACATTTTGAACGCCCGTCATACTACAATAACTATATATAAATACAGTACTGCTTGCTGTATTTATATATGGTCTGGCAACTATGCTACAGGGTAGTGGCATTCTATAAAAAAATAACTTTGCTCATACAAAATGGCAACAGAGTATAGATGTTAAATACATATGCATTTATTTTAGATGCAGCACAAAGCGGGGTAGCATCATTGGGTTATGCTCTATGTTGTGTAGGTTAGGGCAGGAATTTGTCATTTGTCCAGGGTGCCGGCGATAGTTCACCTACTCTTCACGGAGGACTTATTGGTGCACTTTGTGGGAGCTTTAAACCCACCAATAATGCGGGCAGATGATATGCCCAGTTTAACGTCCATCCGACGGAGGGACAACCAATTCCGTTCATTCGATGGAACGCATTGATGAATCACCCTGTCTCGTGAAACACCAGGATGACAGTTTATAGCTGGGCTGGGATTCTAGCTCGGGCTATACAGCTTAGAGGCGAGTGTGTGTACAACTTGGCTGATCTACTAACCTTACACACACACACACACACACACACACACACACACACACACACACACACACACACACACACACACACACACACACACACACACACACACCAGCGCCAAACTTGGGAGCAGCACTAAATGTTTTAAGAAAATCGACAATTGTGATAAATTATTTTGCATTATTCAGCAAATCCTAAGCCTTATTTAGTAACCTAGAGGAAAGATAGATATCTGATCTTGTATCGTCATGTTATTAGAACAGCTGAACGTTTCGAAGTAAATCTATGGCTTGGCTACTTACACACGACAAGCTATAGATCACAGAGATCTGGCCGCGCCCTGTGGGACAAGGATCCAAGTCGTTCTGATAAATAGGCAATCAAGACCTGCCATACGTGGCTCTGCCAGGTAGGTACAAGGATGGTTCAAATATGACCCGGACTTTGTTTAATGTGAACCGATTCATAATTTCTATGGGATTGTCATTATAGTTTCTCCCACTACTTCTTTAAAAAGTCCCAATTGATCCCACCTTCTCGTGGGGTCGGTCGAGGGGAAAGTTTTGGCTCAAGTCTTTCACGAACCAGTTGGCCAGGTTGATGTTTGGCTGGATGTGATATGAGCAAGAATTTGGAATCTTAGCCAAGACGCCGGCGATAACTTGCCTACTGTTCGCAAAAGATACCGTGACATCTTTAACGTCCACCGTCTAATGCTAATAGATGGGTCACCTACTTTAAGGTCTATCCGAGGGATGGTGCACTTTGTGATGCAACCTCTCTCCCGCGAAGCACCAATCCAATAGTTTAAAGTTTGGACGACAGTCAAATCCAGACTATAGACATCTCAAGGATAAGTGCGTTACCTCTATACTATCCCTTCAGAAAAAACATGTCCAGGTAGTGCTGCTTTTTTTTTTTGGATACAAGATCGAGGCTCGTGTAAGAGCTAACATCAATCACAAAAAAAAAACGGACACACAAAACATACAATAAAGGGAGCGGGAGACAAGATTGGGAGAGAGAGAGAGGGAAGCACACAAGTACAACAGCACACAATGCTAACCATTTACCATAACCATTTTAATGTTTCTTGCTTTTAATATACGTGTTCAAAACCAAGATGGCAGCAAATGAGAAAACGGAGGATGGAGCAGCAAACAATTTCGAAGTTTCTGCTAAACAAAAACGTCAAGCCTGTTAGTTTCCAGATGACTATCTGAAAGGTATGGTGATGATTGCCTGTCATGGAAATCCACGTAAATAACACTTTGGTGGCAATAATATTTTGATGATTGAAGCTATTAAGATTGATGTGATGTAGGCTATACAGTACACACCTACATCCTAAATAATACTACATTTTTTAGAACGTACAAAAGCTTCCACTCAAATGGGACAAGTCTGCAGGAATCTACAGGTCGCACAAGATCTGCCTGCAACCCTCTTATGGTTAAACTGCCAAAATCAAGACTCTCTGCTCACCTTCACTCCTTCATTCCTCTTTTCTCCCGCCTCTGGAACAAACTCCCTCACTCTCTTCAATCCCACTCCTCCCTCCAGGTCTTTAAAACAGCTGTTCACCACCATCCCCCATCCAAAACCTTGATCTTTTCTACCCCCGTGCATTGCATCAGCGGCATAGCCGTGCCCTCGACCATTGATACTACCCCGTAGCATTGTGCTGCATATTAAAGAAGAAGATTGCAATAAACACACGAGCTTTGTTATGAGCATATGAACAAAAGTCAAGGTCTAATTGGAAAGACCCTCGTGTTTTAGTTTACTGCAGAACACCACTATAATATTGTAATATTGTATATTGTATGGATGAACAAGACAGTTTCACACAGGGTCACATCATTAAATGGCTATGTGTTATATACAATACAATGCATCAGTCTTGTGCATATATACTGTGTGTATATATATATATATATGGCTGTGTTTCATGCTATATATTATTATATTGTGTGGAGTTTAAATTACAGATAAGGTATTATCATCGTGCTCCATCCATTCGTCCGTCTGTCCATCGCCTTTTTCGACGAAACCGCTGGGTTGATCCGGCTGAAATTTGGCAGCAAGGTTCCGCTCCTGACTGGTGATGGGGATTGCAAATCTCGTTCCAGTCACGTGACCGGAAGTATGTCAAAATGACAGAGTTAGTAAATTTCTTCAAAAATCTTCTTCTCCAGACACACCCGTCAGAATGCAACCACTTTTTTTTTTTTAATTTTTCTTTTTTTTACAATATTAGGCTTTGTGTATGGAGGTTAAAGGATGTGTATGGAGGTGTGTGTATGGAGGTGTGTATGTATTCTATGTGTATGGAGGCTTTACACCAGTATGGAGGTTAAATTTCAGAGGTCATGCCAATCACGTGACCGGAAGTGTGTCAAAATGGCCAACAGTCAATTTTAGGGACAATCGAGTAAATTCCTTCAAAAATCTTCCCGAAACCACCAATCAGAATGCTAACAAATTTGGATTACAACATGAGGACAGGGTCCTGATGTTCAATTGTGGAGCCCATGCCGATCACATGACTGGCAGTGTGTCAAAATGAATGACTTAATAAATTCCTTCAAAAATCTTTTTCATCCGACTCACCAGTCAGAATGCTACCAAATGTGGGTTACAACATTAGGCCAGGGTAGTGATATTAAATTGGGGAGGTCATGCCGATCACGTGACCGGAAGTGTGTCAAAATGGCCAACTTAATTAATATTTTGGAAAATCGAGAAGATTCCTTCAAAAAAATGTTGTCTTCCAGACCCACCAGTCAGGATGCTACCATATTTGGGTTACAACATTAGGCCAGGGCCCAGATAAGCTAATACCTCCAGTGGTCCTATTTTTATTATGTTCAAATCTGATGATTTCCGGATAATAATGCATCGAGTACAAAATCAGTCCGGTTTGCATACGACTGAACTTGTACGAAAAAAAACAAAACATGGATTTTTGCTCATTCTCGAACAAGGATCAGGCCCCATGTTAATTATATCCTGAGAGTAATTTATATCATTGATGGATAATATTTGTACCCAAATTATGATGTACGATACCTCTTACAGTAACAGCCTCATGGTTCACACAGAGCTTGTATTTGCAAACTGATTCATTGCCAGGATCTTTTGGTGATTTTTCTTGGTTCATTCTTGCTTGTTTACTTTATTATTTAGAAATTGTGGGTTAATATAACACCATCAAGCCTCATGGAACACTATTTATGTACAGAGGGCGGCTTCCTATTGGCAATTTGTTAGAATTTAATAACCGATCAGAAATCTAAATTGTTTGGGAAAATGGTGATTCGTTATAAACCCAACCCAATATATATATCGTCTTTTACCAGAAGCAAGCTTTCTTTATTACAAATTATCTTCTTATCGCATAGGTAGATGATAAAATACATATGCAGATCGTTATGTTTATCATGCATGCAATCCCTGGTGTTGGGCTAGCGGCTAGGGTGCCGGCTTAGGATCCAAGGATCCTGGGTTCGAATCCCGGTCGATCGCTGAATTAACGACCAGGGGGGTTGACTCAGCCTGTCATCCTTCCGAGGTCGGCTAATTGAGTACCAGTTCACTGGTAATTCCCTGTTTGTCGTTAAAGGCGGCAAAAAGGGTTGGCGTCAGGAAGGGCATCCGGCCGTAAAACATTGCTTCAAATAGGGGACCGAAAAACAACAACAACCACGGTTCCCGAAAAAGGCCAACCCCCGCTTTGCGGGGAACAATGGCCTCTAAAGGTGGTTTTTTTTTTTTTTAATGTTTATCATGCTTCAGAAGAGGAGTACAATCAATTCACCTTCATGTGCAACAGATATGGTCTAAATATTTTTCTAAAGTGCTGGTGCGTTTGTACGTTATTCTTTCACGACCGAATCATAGCATCTCAAACCCTAAAGTTTTATGTGTAGGTACTTCAGAATTTGGGAAAGGATTCAAGTTACCCTCGCCTCCAAACTCCCCCATGGGTACAACTACTCCCTCCATATTGATTAATCAACTTGCGTGTGTAACACCGAGATGACAGTTCATAGCTGGATTACGATTCGAACCCATACTAGACTTAGATGTGAGCGTGTGTACCTTTAAGAGATCCTGCTATATAGATTATATATGTATCTACTGTGTATATATATATATATATATATATATATATATATATATATATATATATATATATATATATATATATACCCACATATGCAGTGCCTATAGAAAGTCTACACCCCCTTTTAAAATTTTCACCGATTGTTGTGTTATAGCCTGGAATGAAATTGCATTAAACCAGACACATTTTGCACCTTTATTTACACATCGTAACCCACAACTTCCAAGTGAAAAACAAATTCTACAAATTTCAGAAAATTAATTGAAAATACAAACCTAGAATAGCTTGTTTGGATGTGTCCAACCCCCTTAAAATAGCAATTGTAAATTAGCTCAGGTGTAAGCAATCATCTTCAAAATCACACACCAAGTTAATTGGCCTCCACCTGTGTTAAACTGTGGTGATTCTGTTTATTTCAGAATAAAATCAGCTGTTTCCTGAAGGTTTCCTCTGCTGGGTAGTGCATTTTGCAGCAAAGACTCAACCATGAGCATCAATGAGCTTTCATAAGACCTCCGGGATAAAGTTGTGGAAAGGCACAGAGCAGAGGATGGGAATAACAATACTTCAAATGCCTCGAATATCCCTTGGAGCACAGTCAAGACAATCATCAAGAGGTGGAAGGTGTATGGTACCACCAAGACTTGGCCTAGATCAGGCCGTCCCTCCAAACTGGATGACCAAACAAGGAGGAGACTGATCAGAGAGGCCACCAAGAGGCCAAAGGCAACTTTGAAAGAGCTACAGACCTTTATGGCAGAGACTGGTAACTGTGCATGTGACAACAATATCCCAAGCACTCCACATGTCTGGCCTGCATGGTAGGGTGGCAAGAAGGTAGACATTACTCAAAAAAGCCCACCCTTAGTCCCGTTTGAGGTATGCAAAAAACGACTCTGGAGATTCTCAAGGCATGTGGCAAAAGTTTTGTGGTTTGACGAAAATTCGGCAGTCTAAAAATTTGGAATTGAAAATTTGGCAGACAATTCCCAAAAAATAGGGGCTATACCCCTGGTAGAATAAAGCAGTATACTACACCGACTAAAGGTATTTTAAACAAATCACAGTATTTAAAACCAATATAAATGGATGCTAGAAGACAGGGCAACATGGAGAATCACACTAGCATAATCATAATCTATCTATAATTCCAGTAATCTCTGTCTGTACGTTTGTACGTTTGTACGTCTGTTTGTCTGTGACCGCTGTTTCTCGACAACCACGGGTCCGATATACTTTTAACTTGCCAGGTATATTGCTGGGGACCCGAGGATGTGCCTTTTCAAGGTTTCATATTAATCGGACAATTACTTACCGAGCTATGTCCAAAAAACGATTCAACCAATCAGAGAGCAGCGAACGATCGCGTGTGCCGAACGTGGCGGGCACACTCTGCCTCGGATGGCACATTTGAGAGCGTATTCATTTATTTCACGTTTGCAAACTATGTTGGCGTTAAACTATGTTTTACAACTAATAAAAACGAATTTGCGATTCATTCGCTTTCCTGCGCGTTTGTGCACGCGATGGCGATTTCTTTACCAAACTCCGGAAGCCGTTCGCTTTGGACCAAACCATTGCATGTAAATAGAGGGGGGGGTTGTCACCACTCGCAAGCCGTTCGCTTTGGACCAAACCATTTCATGTAAATAGAGGGGGGGGATATAATTTTAGATATAGATATAGTACGGGCAATGCCCTAGTACTTTAAACAAACAAGAAAAAAAACTATTTTAGGGGGCAACCTCCCCCTCCCCTGTAGACCCACTTAGACCCCGATGTCATAACATAATCATATGCATGCATGTAGAATCATACTAACATAATCATAAGGCTGTAAACAAAAAATACCTATTTGGGGGGGGGGGGCAACCCCTCTCCGAACCCCCCTCCCCGTAGACCCCGATTTTTTTTAATGCTGTGAAAAACATTGGTACGTCACGGGTGCTGAAGCTTGCAGTCAAGTTTCATCGAAATTGTGTGTGTAGTTTCTGAGGAGAGAGCAAATGCATATTTTTGGGGGCAACGGCTCCCCCACCCCCTTAGACCCCGATTCTTTTTAATGTCATGAACAATCTTTGGTACATTATGGGTGATGAAGGTTGTGGTCAAGTTTCATCGGAATTGCGTGTGTAGTTTCGGAGAAAGCAAATACCTATTTTGGGGGGCAACCCACGGTAGAGCCCATTAGGGCCCGATTTTCTTAAAACCGTGAACAAACGTTGGTACATCACTCGTGATGAAGGTTGTTGTCAAGTTTCATCAAAGCTATATGTGTAGTTTCAAAGAAGAAAGCAAATAGCGATTTTGGGGGGAAAAAACCTGGACCAACATTGACCCCCAATAGACTCCTTCAGAACTCGATTTTCTTAACGCTGTGAACAAACTTTGGTCCATCATGGGTGATGAAGGATGTGGTCAAGTTACATCAAAATAGTGTGTGTAGTTTCAGAGGAGAAAGCAAATCCCTATTTTGGGGGTCTAACCTGGATCCAATTTGACCCCTGGAAGACCTCCTTAAACCACGATTTCATTCATGCCGTGAACAAACTTGAGTTGCAACATACCAAATATCATTTGTGCCAAGTTTGGTCACAATCCCATCAGCAGTTTCGGAGAAAAAGTTGCAAATGTTTCCTGACTGATGGACAGACAGACAGACAGATGACGAGCCATCGCATAAGCTCCCCGAAACTATGTTCCAGGTGAGATAAAAATGAGGAATTTGGCAGAGTCCAAAAACGGCCAACCAAGCTCAAGGAACCGGAACTGGAAGTCAAACCTCACGAACCAGAAGCCTGGTTATGTACATATATATATATATATATATATATATATATATATATATATATATATATATATATATACAGTCACGTGAAAAAGTAAGTACACCCCATGTAAAGTTTTGACTTTTTCAACATATTTCAACATACAGCTATTTGATCTTCATTTCAACAATATTGATAGATAAAGGTGATATAATATAACATAATATAATATAATATAACCAATATCATGAAACATTTACATTTTGTAGTCCATTGTATAATTTAAATAAACATAAATGCAAATTTCGCATGTGGAAAAAGTAAGTACACCCCCACATTTATCACTACTTCAAAAACCTAAAATTAGAATCAGGTGTACCAGCTCAGGTGCAAATGATTAGAACATCGTTAGAGAGGATCTTGGAGGAACCTCTCTTATTTAAATCTCAGACATTTACTTTGGTTTGCTCTTTGTTGTTGAAGTGTGCAGCGTCACCATGCCTAGATCAAAAGAGCTCTCTGAGGCCTTCAGAAAGAAGGTTATAGATGCCTACGAGTCTGGGAAGGGATTTAAAAAGATCTCCAAACAATTTGAAATCAATCATTCGACTGTCCGGAAGATCATCTACAAGTGGAGAATAATCCAAACAACTGCCAACTTGTTCAGGCCAGGCCGCCCCAGCAAGTTCAGCCCGAGAGCAGACCGCAAGGTGCTGAAAGAAATCTCTAAGAACCCCAGAATGTCATCACGGGACCTACAGGTAGCTCTTGCCACTGTTGATGTCAAAGTGCATGAGTCCACCATTAGAAAGAGGCTGCACAAATTAGATCTACATGGGAGGTGTGCCAGGAGGAAACCTTTGCTGTCCAGAAAGAACATCAGGGCAAGACTAAAGTTTGCCAATGAACACCTAGGCAAAGACCAGCACTTCTGGAACAATGTGCCTGGACAGATGAGTCAAAGGTAGAGCTATTTGGCCACAGTACCAGAAGACATGTTTGGCGAAAACCAAAGACAGCATTTGACCACAAGAACCTGACACCAACTGTAAAGCATGGTGGTGGAAATATTATGGTTTGGGGCAGCTTTGCTGCATCAGGACCTGAGCAGCTCACCATCATATAATCCACTATGAATTCTTCATTGTACAAGAGGGTGCTTGAGGATAATGTGAGGCCATCTGTCAGATAGTTGAAGCTCAACCGAATGTGGACCTTGCAACATGACAATGACCATAAACATTCCAGTAAATCCACCAAGGAATGGCTGAAAAGAAAGAAATGGTGGGTTCTGGAATGGCCAAGTCAAAGCCCGGATTTAAATCCCATCGAAATGTTGTGGGGGGATTTGAAATGAGCTGTGCATGCAAGAAGCCCCTCAAACATCGCACAGCTGAAAGAATTCTGCATGGAGGAGTGGGCAAAAATTTCTCCCAGTCGATGTCAGAGACTGGTAGCCAGTTATAAGAAACGCCTACTTGAGGTTGTTTCTGCCAAAGGGTGCAATACCACATATTAGAGCCAAGGGTGTACTTACTTTTTCCACATGCGAAATTTGCATTTATGTTTATTTAAATTATACAATGGACTACAAAATGTAAATGTTTCATGATATTTGTTATATTATATCACCTTTATCTGTCAATATTGTTGAAATGAAGATCAAATAGCTGTATGTTGAAATATGTTGAAAAAGTCAAAACTTTACATGGGGTGTACTTACTTTTTCACGTGACTGTATATACATACAAATACACACACACCATATACATATATATACACACAGATATATGTGCACATGTTATACACACACACATGCACAACCATCATGGTGACTGCCACCCAGGAGGGCAGACAGATGGTGTGACAGAGGGATGGAGGAGTGAGGGTGACGAAGGGCGGGGAGGGAGGATGAATTAAGTGGAGAACAATGCAAAGTTGAGTAAAAGAAAAAAAAAGAGGATGATGTCAGGAAAATGAAAAGAAAGGACTAGATGAAATAGCCGGAGAAAAGAAAAAGAAGAAAGGAAAAAGAAAATGAAGATACAGATGGAAGGGAAGAGCAAAGGGAAACGTAGAAAGGGATTTGCAGGATTATGAATGGGAATGGGAGGAGTGTTCGAAAGAGAGAAGGTTATGGGTAAATCATGCCTTGTTCGCTGTTTTGCTGTTCAAGGAACCCTTTAAAGTTGGCATTGCCAAAAAGCAGGGCTTGCATTGATTAGGGGATTTATTTTCGCTCGGATTAGGCGAACATGAGGTCCGCCTTTCGCACACGTACACGCATAGACATACAAAGCAAAGCATATGCTCACAGCATCTTTCCACCTGCCCCCCACACCCTCCCAAAACGCGATTAAAGTGAACCCGACGCGCCACGACAGCACGAGATATCTGTATACCTCCCAACCAGTGAACGTACTGGCTTTTCGCCTCATCTTCTTGGAACCTATAATGCAGAATTGAGCCTCGTTCGTACCTGGACGGGATACCTCAAGGAAGGCCCATTATCATTTGATATGTACTCATCTCAGAGCCGTCTGTAGGTTATGTATTTGACATATGGTGGAGCCAAACCCAAGGAAAACTGTTGTCCTCTGCATGGTCCACTGGTCCAGTGTCTGCAGGCTGGTGCTGCATCAAGAAGCATTCCTTGAGGTATCCCCAAGAAGTCCAAGTATGGACACGTAAAACTGTCTGTGTCGTCTGTGCTGAGACCATGAACGTTATAAAGATCCCACAGTCTCTCTGAAAGATATACAGCGTGTTCCAAAAAGACCTGTACAACTTTGGTTGTTAATATATTTAATACAACAAATGATACAACAATACCCTTTGTCTTATATGATACAGAAACTCAAAGTTTTCTTTATTTTCAGGTTTGGTGGTTTAATGCAAAAAATAGCGACTCCACGGGAGAAAGCTCAGTGCGTCAAATGGTTAATCGAGACAATATCTGACACGCAAGTTCAGATTAATTTCCGTACAAGCGCAAGTGCAGTAGGCGTTGAACAAGTGTGTTTATCATTTCAACAAAGACCCAGAACATCAATCGGAATGCACATCCAGAGAACTGGGACTACCAACCACCACTGTACACAGGATCTTGCATAAAAGACTGAAGCTTTATCCCTATAATGTGCAGATTCTGCAGGAACTCAAACCAAATGACAAATCGAAATGCCTTGGAAATACACAGTTGGAGTTTGCCTTGGAAATACTCAATTGTAAAGAGAATGATGAAGATTACCTGAAAAGGTCATTTTCACAGAGGAAGTTTGCTTTCATGTATCAGGGAAAGTCAACCTGCACATTGTGAGGACCCGGGGCTCTGAAAGCCCCCACCTGGTCATTGAACACATACGTGACAGTCCTAAGGTCAATGTGTGGTGTGGCCTTCCCGATGATCGCTTGGTGGGTCCATTTTTATTTGCAGAGGATACAGTGACCTCAACGATTTTCATGAACATGTTGGAAGGATTCACCTTCTCAAAGATTGAAGACCTGCAACCCAATATCATTTTTCAACAGGACGGTGCTCGCCTTCATTGGGCCTGAGTCGTTCGAGCCATCCTGAATGAAAATTTTCCAGAAAGACCAACTGCCTGGCCCCCACGATCACCAGACATAAACCCCCTTAATTTTTTTTCTTTGGGGGTTTGTCACAGACGATGTCTACAACACCACGGTGGTAAACCTGCAGAATCTTTGTTCTCGGCTCACAGCTGCATGCTCACTGGTGGCTGCAAACATGCTGAGCCGAACATGGAAAGAACTCGTGTACCGCCTTGATGTCCTGCACATGACAAACGGGGCTCACATTGAAGTGTATTGATGGTGTGCACAAAACTTTGAGTTTCTGTATCATATAAACCAAAGGGTATTGTAGTATCATTCGTGGTTCTCAATATAATAGCAACCGAAGTTGCCCGGGTCTTCTTGGAACACCCTGTATGAGGTCACTGTGTCAGTATATGCATAAGATGAAACAGCACACGTGATGTATATATATATATATGGCTCTTCTGGCTAAACAAATGAATAGGCTTCGCATATTACGCATGAGTTTAGCAAAGCTACATCTCTGTGGATTTATACTGCAGCTAATACTGGGAAGAAAGTTTAATTATCAATTTTATAGGGGAGTCCACCCCGAAGAGGGAACTTTGTTCCTGACTTTCCAGAATTATTTTGTGTACCACAGACAGGTTGATGTGTGGCAGGAATTTCCTCTTTGTCAGGATACATGGAGCAATAAATAGCTGGTGTGGCACTTACTTCCTGGTACCCATTACAGTGTTGGGGTCTGATATATATGTGAGCGTATGCACGTATATATATATATATATATATATATATATATATATATATATATATATATATATAACTCCACGTAAAAATCTACCATATAAGACACAATGTCAGTTTGGATGTTTGTACAGATGTCTGTCCACCTTCATAAGGGGAGGTTTTAAAGGCCAATCTTTTAACACTTCAGTCTATTTATGAGGATAAAACAAACTCGAAAAACATTTTCCATAAAAGAGTAATTAGGTGTCTTCTATTGGATATGTAGATGGTGGCTTGCACACCGAGCCTCAAAGGCAGTGTACAGAAGAGTTATTTTTTAAAAATAACAATAAATACAAGGCGCAGGGAGGTGAAATTAGCTGCACATGATGTGAAACGCGCACAGAGTAATAGGAGTGTTCATTTACGTCCGCAGGATGTCGAATAAATAAGATAAGATATAAACACACCTGACACGAGGCCGAAGCTTCAGACTTCAGCACGCTCACGATGCTGCACCGTCGAATAAACTGTTCCAACCTGTCATTTTTGACGGGCTTTTTACTAGTGTGTATATATATATATATATGAATGGGGTTGACGTACCATACTTTTTACAGAGCATTCACTTTTTTCTGTCTTTTTTTCAATAGAAATCGCTCCAAACAAGGTGTAAAGCCACTTCAGGTAAGGGGCTAAGGGAAGGGCAGGAAAAGATAAGGATAAAGCAAAGCATTTTCTTGGTAAGGGTTATACTGGGTGGTTTGCCATTGCCTTCCCAGAATTTTTGTCTGTGCTCTATGGAAAGCAGCATGTACCATTTTTAGTCCCCTAATTTATACCTGTCATACCAAAGACCTGTCATTCGTGTTTATATATATATATACATAGTTGAAGTTAGGTTAGATAAGTTGTTGATTAACTTTAGCCACTGTAGCCAGTAGGTTAGCACAACAATAAGGTTATTAAAATTGATCAATTAAATTCAATGTGTGTGTAAATATATCACGAGCATGAATGATGGGTCACTTCCTGGTATAACCATTAAATTTTCTTCCGATAACAAAATGCTTTCTTTGTCCTCATTCCCAAACCAAACATTTTCAATCATCCCAGATGCCACTTGACTTTTTTAAAATCACCATTTCAAAAATATTGGTGAGTTTTGCAGCAAATCATGGAAAAATGGTCTCATTAATTCGGAAAAAGTTATTTTCGTGAGTTTTTTTTTCTGATCCTTGAAATCTCTTGATCTGTCAAAATGGAACGATCAACCCCTTTGTGTCGTTGTATTTTCCAATAATTTGTACGAGATATCTATTTGGTCATGAAGCTATTTATAGTCCAAGCCTGTCACACAGTTTCGATGATTATAGACGGGACATTCGGATTAACACCTGCTTGCAGGAGCGGTGCTGCAGGATGAAACATCCCCTCTGACGTATCATATAAAGAAGGCAATTTACAATCGGAACGGGCAGAACTCAAAGCATCAACTCATGCAGACTTAGAGAAATTTGAGGCGAGAACATCTGTTCATTGCTTATAGTGCTGTACAGCATTTGTGTATTATACATGAAGGATGGCCTACAGGTACGCAAACTCACCTATAAGTGGTCAAACCTGGGTTCAAATCCTAACCAAGGTATAAACTGTCAACAGGGGTGTTTCACAAGCAGAGTGATTCATCAATGTGTGTGCCATCAAATTGAAAATTCCTGCCCTAAATACTGCTGGGAAGGCAATGGCAAACAACCCATTATAAGTTATAACACTTGCCAAGAAACCTTTTCGGCCGAACCAACGCTCTGTAAAACAGTGTGTGTGTATGTATGTGTGAACGTATATATATATATATATATATATATATATATATATATATATATATATATATATATAATTAATTATTTATATATATATATATATAATTATTTATATATATATATATATATATATATATATATATATATATATATATATATATATACGTATATATATATATATATATATAAAATTATATATATATATATATATATATAGTTCTCCTCGATATATATATGTAAGGCATTAGGGGACACGTATATGCGTTACATACCCCAGTGTTTGCCAGTCATACATAGACCACCTGGCGTTCTTATTCTTTTCAGACATAAAGCTTGTTCGGCGTGCTTGCTTGATTCGAACTCCGTATGTATGCTAATGAAGGCGTCTCAGACTCGTCTGGATGGGTTCACTGAAAATGAATAATTTGCGGCGGAAAGGCCAGCAGAAGAGCGAGAATCGCTCCAGGCACTGGGAAACGGTGCTGCCAGGCCTATATGGCGTCGCCCCATGGGCCACTGCGCTGTGTGTCGGTTGGGGTTGGGGGGGGGGGCGGGGCGGAGGGGGTCGTTTATAGGTATAGTGCAGTTAAATGCGCTCAAGCATTGTCTGCTGCCAAGATGGCATACTAATATGGACTTGGGTATTTATCGTACACACGCCGGCTTTTTGAATCACGTTATCGACTGTGGGTTATTATGATCCATTTTGCACACCGAACACCATTTCCCATGCAGTGATGCCGGACAAAACGTGCCACGAAAGACATCTCTGGTATTGATATCGAATGATTTTGGTGCAAAACCCCCAAGAGTATTGTTCGAATGGACATGATTGAGGCGTCCATACACGAGATCCTCAAGGTTTGACATGATATATGAACCTCATCTACCTGGGACGGTGAAAATCCAAGGCCGTGCGTGGTTCTTATTTGATGGAATGTAAAGGAGAGCTCAACAAAGATGTAAATTAAAGAAAATCCATAATTTACGGACGGAAAGAAGACGACCTGCCATGAGTGTATATCCAATGGAATGCAACCACCAAATGAATAAATGAACGAAGTAGAAACTACTTGCTCGTTCATTTCGTCCTTACAAGCCGTCATCGAGTTGCTGATGTCTATGTACAATCGTGTTACGTATGTTCAGCACTTGAACTCATGCACGTGTATGTACTCAGAGCGGTGCTGTTTGCGCCGCTTTCGATGGGACAAGTGCACAGCAAAGTGTGTGGCTGGCTCAGTTACGCACCTGTCGTAAAGCCGCACCAACGGTTGCTCCGGAGTGCTCCAGGGTAGCGTCGTGCAGGCACCTTTACTTTGCAGAGAATTCTGCTGGTAAAAAAAAAAAATACGTGGCAAAGAAAAATCGGTTCCTTCAGCGTTCAAACGTGAATAGAAGCAGTGCATTCATTTCATTGCACAAGTCATGCTTGGAGGCAAATGGCTGGTTCGGCGTGTGCATTTGCTGACTGTGGGGTGAGCACAGTGCCGTGTAGGTATGCTGAGGCTAATATAGTGTATCAACAATATATCCACGCACACACACACATATATATATATACATGTATACATAAACACATATACATGTGCATGTATATATATATATGCACACACATATACATGTACAGGTATATATACACACACAACATGTACATGTATATATACACACACATATACATATACATGTATACATAAACACATATACATGTGCATGTATATATATGCACACACATATACATGTACATGTATATATACACAAACATATACATGTACAGGTATATATACACAAACATATACATGTACAGGTATATATACACACATATATACATGTACATGTATATATACACACACATATACATGTAGAGGTATATATACACACACATATACATGTACATGTATATATAAAACACACATATATACAATTTATACATGTACAGGTATATATATGCACACACATATACATGTACATATGCACACACATATACATGTACATATGTATATGCACACACAAATAGAATGTACATTTATATGCATATGCACACACACACACACACACACACACACACACACACACACACACACACACACACACACACACACACACACACACACACACACACACAACACATATATATACATATATATATATATATATATATATATATATATAATATATATATATATATATATATATAATATATATATAACACTTAACTAGGTTACCTCTTCCACGAACAAGAACATCCCCTCCATGAGATGCGCTAACAGCACAAGTGTCGCTGGAATCACCTGATCTTTCTGTTCAGTTATTGAAGATACACAAACAAAGGCATATACACACAAACACATATATATGTATACGCACACATATACACACAAAGGACCAGCACGGGCCGCATGCTTACAGGCCGCGGAACGCACAATCAGGACCAGGAGCTGTCCACGCAACGCTGCTTACCCTCGCCTCCTCCTCGGAGACGTTGTCGATCTGTGAATGCTGCAAAAAGGCGAGAGCTTGTTCGGCGGGGGAGGGTAAATATCACCGATGGCCCCTTGCAGCAGAAAGGTAAGAGCGAGCAGGCAAATGGCGCTGCTTTTTGTTAAAAAATAAATAAATAAATAAATGAACCACTCTAACACTTCCTCGATCCGCCGCAGCGTTTTGGAAGGGACAGACAGAGCAGGCTGGGGCGTAAGCAACGCAGAAATGGCTGCCAGTGGAAGTCCGAAAGGGATTGCCGCCCTATCTGCGATTTTGGTTGCATGCGAGAGAAGGTCACGTTTGGCAATAGTAACCCTCATTTATACGCAGCTCGGCTCACCACACATATACGCAGGCCAGGGACTCAAATATTACTGTCAGAGGCATAAATAACAGCGCAAACTGAAAAATAGTCATTCATTCTTCATTCATCTCTATATGCATGGAACAGTATTAGGCATACACCAGAAGGTTTTATGCTATGGTACAACATATATATATATATATATATATATATATATATATATATATATATATATATATATATATATATATATAGTTGTAGTTTTGCAATAAATAACACCCCCCCCCCCCCCCTACTTAATTACACGACAACATGTAGCCTGCATTAGTCAGTTATTTCTTATTAAATGTAAGGATTAGCTCCTCTCCCATTGTGTAGTAATTAAAGCAAATATGCGTTTTTTTTTTTTTGGTGTTTGGCAGGATTTCAAACCTTCGTATAGTGGAAGGAAGACGCTGGTTTATGTGCAAGGAGGCGTGGCTACAAGCACAGTCCACGTGATCAACCCGACTGTGGTAGGCGTGGCTAAAAGAACCGCCCACATCATGAGCAGGTAACCAATGAGAGGAGTGGACACGTCACTAACAAGCAGCCAATGAGAGGTCGTGGACGCGGAAGCAGCCAATGAGAGATCGTGGAAACGCAAACAACCAATGAGAGATCGTGGATACGCAAACATCCAATGAGAGGTCGTGGACACGTAAAATTACCAATCAGGTCTGACACTTTTCTAGTAAACGTTGCCGGCAATCTACCAGTATTGCTTCGGCCAATGGGAGCCTGTGGAACATTCTAGGGAGGTTTTAGACCTGATATAACCCAATGTCCATCACACTTTTCTCTCTCTTCACTCTCTGGCTGCCCTCTTGTCATGGTCCTTCGAGCTGGCTGTCTTCCATGCTGGTTCGTCCTTCCTGTGCTCGACCTTCATTCCCCGTGCTGATTCTTCATCTGAGCTGAGGTCGCCGCCTGCACTGAATCGTTCCTGGAGCAGGGATCGTCGTTCGTGCTGACTTTGAAGTGGCGGTTCGTCCTTTGGACCTTCCTTCATCCAAGCTTCATGTCCGGTTCGATCCGCACGCTGCTCGCAGAAGCGGCCACCCTCGAGTCCGCGTCAGCACATCGATCGGTACGAGTTTAACCTGTGTGATTCATTCCCAGTGTGTGTGTGTGTGTGTGTGTGTGTGTGTGTGTGTGTGTGTGTGTGTGTGTGTGCAAGGCGCCTGACGGGATTTAGGCTAGGTAAGAATTGATAAGCCTGCCTCTCTTCCTTTATCTGTGCTTTTTGTAAATGAAACGTGTACATTTTGTTTCCTTTCAGACCTGTTCGAGTACGTCTTTTCCCCCATTGACCCAGCATCGTTCGAAACCAAATCCGGTTGCTCAATTCGGCCCATAAATCACGCAGGATAACGCCGTGACCCACACCGTGCGATCCGCTCGGCACACCATAAGGTTTGGGAATGCGAGGGTTCAAACCCCGGTTTCTCCGTCCGCGTGTCTCAAAGGTATTTGGGTGTAGTGACCAGTAACCCTTCGGCGCGTGGCTGGGAGATTGGCGATTGAAGTTGTTCGCAACTCATCGGGGCGTGAACTTAGTCGCGGCCACCCTGTGGACCCGATGTCTGAGGGGAACCGGGGACTTCACCCCCTCCTTAGTACGTCGACAGACCCGGGATCTGCAACAAAATTGGTGTCAGGAGTGTGGGATTCGGACCTGGGGTACGCTTCACGTACTTCAAAATTCCGAGCGTGGTGGAAATTTGTTTAAAACAATTTTTTTTTAAAGCGAATTCGGACAATCCCGGGCCAAGACGGGCAGATTCCGATGGGTGTAGAAAGTGTAAATAATGAGCACGAGGATGAATTAATGGCCCAGGACATAAACGTGCAACTGGAGTATGGAATTAACGAGGGCGCAGCAGGAGGTGGAGATAATGGCGGCGCGCCCAGCCCAGAGTGGGCGGCGGAGGTTGAACCCGCTGTGCAAGCTCGGTTTAATATGGATTTATTCATGATGCAGTTCAGTGCATACTTGGAGGTGCAAATGGTTAAGATGGGTGATTGGATGGATAAGCTGAGTAAAGAATCAAGCGGGGAAATGAAAAAAATGGGTGATCGGATGGATAAAATGAGTGAAAAATCAGGCTGCGACATGAAAAGGATGGGGCGGAGATTTGGCGTAGGATGAGCGAGGGGGTCACAGTGGTACGTGATGAGGTGAAGCGGTGAGATATATACATCCAGCGAGAGTTGAAGGAGAGCGCGGCTAGACTGGGCGGGGAATATAAGGACTGACGTGGGAGGTAGAGAAGCTGACGGTGGGACAACAGGAGTTAAGGGAACAGGTAAGTAGGGATACGGATATCATAGGTGGGTTAAAGGCGGCTCAAAAGGAATTAAAAAAGGAAGTTGTGGCAACCAAGAAAGAATGCAAAAAGGTACACGAAGAGCTGACAACAAGGGTGGATGACGTCATAGAGACTATGGGCACAAAGGAACGATAAATTAAAATGCAAATGGAGACAACAGAGGTAACATTGGAGGGGAAGATATCAGGGGCGCATCGGGAAATAACGGGAGTCAAAGAAAAAATGGAGGAGGTGGAGAATGAAGTAGGTAATATTAAAAAGAGAAGGTGAAACGGGGAATGAAATGCGGGAGGAATTGATGGAATGTATGCAAGGCTTGTGCTCACAGCATGATGAAGTACATGCTAATCAAATAAAGAGATTACAGGTTCTTGAAGAGAGCCGGGAGAAGGTGACTCCCGAGGTGAGTGGCGATGACTTCGGGAATGTGTATGGTGCGATCGGGTGTTCGATGAGCTTGGGAGAAAGGACAGACCCTGGAGTTCGTGGAGGGTCAAGTTCGAGGGGAACGAATGATACAGAGTGTGTGAAAGGAATGTGCGAACCGGGGTGTGCAAGTACAGAATGGGGAGCGAGGTGTAATCAGATGACTCAAGCATCGACACTGACCGGGGCAGTGGTCAGGGGAATGGATAGGGGATGCGAGCCCCAAATAAGTGGTGCACTGTGGGGACCTGAAGGGTTCGAAGCTGTGTCAGTCTTGCAAGGACCAGCGTGTGGTATTCATACCTCCGGCACCCGCACGGTGTCGCTAGCGCCGTACAACGGCAAGAGCGATCTGCGGGTGTATTTGTCCCAGTTCGACCATGTGTGTAGAGGTAACGGTTGGGGACCGGACGAAGGTGGGATACACCTTGTAGCAGCACTGCGCGGCGTGGTGGCTGAGGTCTTAACTGCCCAACCACTAGGTGCTATTACCCTGTCAGATCTCCTTTCGGCCCTAAAAAATCGATTCAGTGTAGAACAACAGAGCGAGCTTGTTAAAGCTCAACTCGCGGTGCCAAAACGAAAGCCCCAGGAGACCATCGGGGAGTTGGTTTATGACATTCACCGCGCAGTGGGGATAGCGCATGTGGACATGGTCGCGTCCTCCCAAGAAAGCTTGGCGCTTGCTGTGTCTGTTGGTTCGGGGAACCACTTGATGGGGGGTTAATGGAGGAAGGGTGCGCATGCAAATGGAGAGAGAGAGAGAGAGAGAGAAGAGAGAGAGGGGGGAGAGAGAGGAGGAGAGAGAGAGGAGGAGAGAGAGAAGGGGGGGGGGAGAGAGACAGAGAGAGAGAGGAGAGAGAGGGGGGAGGGGAGCAGGGGGGTGATAGAGGGGGGGGGGGGAGAGAAACAGAAGAGAGAGAGAGAGAAAGAGAGAGAGAAAGAGAGAGAGAGAAAGAGAGAGAGAGAAAGAGAGAGAGAAAGAGAGAGAGAGAGAAAGAGAGAGAGAAAAAGAGAGAGAGAAAGAGAGAGAGAGAAAGAGAAAGAGAGAGAGAGAAAGAGAGAGAGAAAGAGAAAGAGAGAGAGAAAGAGAGAGAAAGAGAGAGAGAAAGATAGAGAGAGAGAAAGAGAGAGAGAAAAAGAGAGAGAGGAAAGAGAGAGAGAAAGAGAGAGAGAGAGAGAGAGAGAAAGAGAGAGAGAAAGAGAGAGAGAGAGAAAGAGAGAGAGAAAGAGAGAGAGAGAGAGAGAGAGAGAGAGAAAGAGAGAGAGAAAGAGAGAGAGAGAAAGAGAAAGAGAGAGAGAGAAAGAGAGAGAGAGAAAGAGAGAGAGAGAAAGAGAGAGAGAGAAAGAGAGAGAGA